>NC_071311.1:0-2500 GCF_027563975.2 Plodia interpunctella | reverse complement strand
GGGCTCTGGCTCTGCCCTGATGCGCTGCCCGGTCACGACGGCCAAAAAGCTGATCGAGGCGGGCAGCCTCACGGTAGGCTGGAGCCGGGTGCAGCTCCGGCACCTGGAGGCGCGCCCCATGCACTGCTACAAGTGCATGGGGAAGGGGCACACTGCATCGCTGTGCCCCTCGCAGACGGACCGCAGCCGGCTCTGCTATAGGTGCGGGGAGACAGGGCATCTGTCCGCCTCCTGCACAGCGGAGCCCCGCTGCGCGGTATGCCGCGACGCCGGCAAGCCGGCGGGCCACGTGATGGGGGGTAGGGCCTGCAACCCACCCCCGATCCGAGGGAAAGGACCGTCCCCTCCTCCGCGCGAGGGAAGGCAAGGGGAGGCGCCAGTCGGCCAAATGGAGGAGTGATGGGGGTCACCTTCCTCCAGGCCAACCTCAACCACTCCGCTAGGGCGCAGGATCTCCTCCTGCAATCCATGGCGGAGTGGGATTTGGATGTCGCGGTGGTCGCGGAGCCGTACGCGGTTCCCACCCTGCCCCACTGGGCGGGGGATCTGGATGGCCTCGTGGCCATCGTGGCTAGGCCTGGTGCCGCCCCTCCCCTCGCGATTAAGAAGAGAGGGAACGGCTTTGTGGTGGCGGTTCGGGGAGAGTACGCCATAATTGGTGTTTACTTCTCCCCGAACCGGGATTTGCCGGCCCTGGAGCGGTTCTTGGATGCTCTGGGGCCGGAGATAAGGCGGTTAGCGCCCCTAAAGGTCTTCGTGGCCGGTGACTTCAACGCCAAATCAACGGCGTGGGGGAACCCGGCCACGGAGCCCAAGGGGCGAAAGGTGGAAGAGTGGGCGCTGGCCGCGGGGCTGTCTCTCCTAAACAGGGGGACAGCCCACACGTGCGTGCGACGGACGGGCGGATCGGTGGTGGACCTGACGTTCGCCACCCCCTCCGTCGCGCACTCCGTGTCGGACTGGAGGGTGGAAGGGGGGGTGGAGACACTCTCGGACCACTTGTATATTCGGTTCGAGGTGTCGGCCGCCCCCCAATGTCAGGCGGCATCATCGTCCCGGGTGCGCAGCCGGTTCCCGCGCTGGGCCCTTACGCGGCTTGACCGGGAGCTGGCGGAAGAGGCGGCCATCGTCGGCCGCTGGAGCCTCCCGCCTCTAGACGGAATGGGGGTGGACGACGCGGCTGACCGTCTCGGCGACGCTTTCACAGCGGTGTGCCGAGCGGCCATGCCAAGCGTAGGTCGAGCCCCCCCTAGGCGGGCGGTCTATTGGTGGTCGGCGGAGATTGCCGCCCTTCGCGTCGCCTGCAACGCGGCCCGAAGGGCCTATAGTCGAAGCAGGCGGCGCAGTCCCCGGGACGAGGAGAGGGATGGTCAGCTGTATGCGGTGTATGTGGAAAACCGTAAGGAGCTGCAGCTGGCCATCGGTCGGGCCAAGGAGGAAGCCTTCGAGGAGCTGGTGGAGGGTATCGAAAGAGACCCATGGGGCCGGCCGTATAAGTGGGCGCGAGACAAATTGCGCCCACAGGCGACCCCGCTAACGGAGACCCTTCAGCCAGCTCTGTTGGGGGAGATTGTCGGGGATCTATTCCCCGGCAATCCGCGAGGGTTTTCTCCTCCGAGGATGGCCCGACAGCCGCCTGACGCGGAGGGAGAAGAGGTGGAGGCGGATCCGCCTCCCGTCACCGACGTCGAAATGGAGGTGGTCCTCGACCGCCTCCAGACAAGGAAGAGGGCACCGGGTCCAGACGGGGTGCACGGGAAAGTGCTTGCGCTGATTCTCGTGCACCTCGGGGAGGAGTTTCGGGGGCTGCTCAACCGCTGTCTGCGAGAGGGGCAGTTCCCGAAATTATGGAAGGAGGGCCGGCTCTGCCTTATTCCGAAGGGGAGCCGGCCCTTGGACTCGGCTTCGGCGGTGCGACCTCTGGTCCTGCTGAGCGAGGCTGGGAAGGCCCTAGAGAGCGTTGTGGCCTCTCGCCTCGTTCGGCATGTGGAGGAAGGCCCGGGACCGCGTCTCTCTGACGTGCAGTACGGATTCCGGGCCAAGAGGTCCACCATCGACGCCCTCAGGCGTCTGCGGTCGGTGACGGAGGAGGCGGATCGAGAAGGCGATGTGACCCTGGCGACGTCTTTAGACGTCGCCAACGCCTTCAACAGCATCCCGCACTGTGTAATACGGGAGGCGCTCCGGTACTTCGGAGTGCCCTCGTACCTGCGGGGGCTGTTGGGGGCGTACCTGGAGGAGCGGGTCGTCCTGTACGAGGACAGGGGAGGTCAAATGGTCCGGCGGGGCGTCGGGTGCGGTGTCCCGCAGGGGTCGATTCTCGGCCCTATCCTGTGGGACATCGCATACGATTGGGTCCTGCGGTGCCGGCTTCCCCCCGGGACGGGTGTCATCTGCTATGCGGATGACACTCTCTTCACGTCCCGGGGTGCGAATTTCGGTGAGGCGGCGCGGCTGGCCGAAACGGGCCTCGCCCTTTTGGTACTCTCACGAGATGTGT
>NC_071310.1:9614850-9622388 GCF_027563975.2 Plodia interpunctella | reverse complement strand
GATGTCGTCGTCCCCATCCCCAGCGGCTGACTGTCAAGTCCGCGCCGAGAACAGCGGCGCCTCCAGCGAAGTGACAGGTGCACCGGCGGTCCCCATCTCGCCGATCACACGCCAGCCACTGGTTACGGGACAGCACACGACAGAAAAGGACAAGAGAGCTGTGCCAGGGCCCAGCAAACTACCCAAAACCTCCGCTCCCAAAAAGGCCAAAAAGGTGACCAAGAGCCCACCAAAAGGCGCCATGGAAGTGGGAAGAAGCTGGGCACTGGCACAGTCAGCCAAAAAGAAAACAAAGACTGGAGGGTTGCGAAGAGCAGTGGTCATAAAAGGCGCGCAAGCTGCAGCCAGAAGAGGCCAAATAGACGATGCCAGGAATCTGGCGGACGTCTCGGTACTAGAGGCCTCGCAGATAGACCTCACACAACCCCCTGACACACCAAACACTACTAACATGACGCCCTCTTCTGCCGAAACAGGAGAGGAAAAACCTAACACCACAACCATGACACCCTCTTCTGTCGAAACAGGAGAGGAAAAACACCTGACACACACGCCAACAGGGGAAGTACCACCCACGACTCCGAAGTCACCGGAAACCCCAGAGCCGCTAATGCCCACTCATGCCCCCCCAAAACATGATCACTACTCGATAGTGATCTCCACCACCTCCGCACAGCAAGAGGAATCGCCAGAGTCCGAAGCCAGCGACTCGCAAGAGAAGCTGAGCAATCCAGTGGCGTGGGAGGAGGAGAGGTCAGAGGCAGGCTGGGCATGGCATGGTGAAGAGTTTGCCGAAAGAAGACAGAGCATACTCCCCCCCCTCGGACCACACAGGGGAGTATCTAAGGACATGGCAACAGACGCAGCCAGAGATTACTACCAGAAGGGGAAGGACGCGGTAGAAAGCTCAAAAACCCTGAAAAGGGAATTAAGAGCGACCGCTGTGGAGTGCATGGGCAATCTCTTTGAGATTGTCCTCGCCCTGGCCGAATCCAGAAGCAGGCACCGCCTGAACCTGGAGTTGGAACGGACGAGGGCAACAAAATACATGGTGAGTGTAGAGAGAGCCCATCAAAAAGCCCTCCAGGACCAACAGGCAAAGTTTGACGCAAGGCTCAAAGAGATGTTGGAGTCTCTAAAAGGAACTCAAAGCTCTGTCGAGAACGTACAGAGCTGGCTAAATTTCGAGATGGACGGAGTGGTCACCAAATCGGTGAAGACCGTCCACCTCGAGATGGGCCAAAAGTCCACACCAGCGCCAAACAAAAAGCCAAAACGCGCCAGACTAACAAGGCGCCACCCCCTGAGGAGTAATCGGGCAGCGAAGCCTAAGCTGTCGGAGAAGCTACAGGACCTAACAAACACGGTAGGATCTCTAGTTCACGAGGTGCACTATCTAAAGACCGACACCACCACCATCAGGGAGCGAAGTGAGGTATCTCCCCAATCTCCCACACAGCAAGAGACCGATGAGTCCTCCTTCAAAGGCATAAAGGAGGAGGTAAAGGAGCTGAGGCTGGAGATGGAGCGTATGCTCCGAGAAATCCGAAGCCTCAGACCAGTCTCGAAAGAGGAGATCGGGGATGAAATCCGAGAGGTCACCGCCCCCCTGATGACCAAGGCAAAGAGAATCCTCGATGGTGTAGAAGAGGTAAAAGATGTAGCTCTCTCCAACTCGGCAAACAATACCGGCCCAGGACTCGGAGCTGAACTGGCAATCGCCGACACCGCTGCCCAAATTGAGGGAATGCTAAACCCGATAAGGGCGGAGGTGTCGGAGATAGCCACAAACAGCCGAAAAACTATGGAGTGGTACAACTCCTCAGTTAAAAACGCTGCAATCCCAACGGCTCCTCCAATGCCCAAACAGCAAGCAAGAGACTATGCCGCCGTGGCTAAAACACCAAAGCCACAAAAGAACCCCAACCACACACTGATAATCTCTAGCACGGACCCAACCAATACGGGAGAGAAAGTGCTGGAGATAATCACAAAGACGCTGGACTTTAAAAATACCGGCGTCATAGTGGACAGGGTAAGGAAGGCGAGGAACAGCAAGATCCTGCTGAGCTGTGAGGATAAAGAGGACGCCAGGAAATTGCAGTCCCAAATTAAAAAAAACGCATCCCTGAAAGTTCAGGAGGCAAAGCCACAAAACCCCCTAATCAAGGTGAATAACATCATGGCGTACCTGAAGGATGAGGAGATGGTCGAGCACATTAAGGCCCAAAACAGGAAACTGTTTGAAAAACTTCCTGGCGACCAACAACACATCCGATTAAGGTACCGAAAGCGAGCAAGGAACCCGCTACAGTGCCACGCAGTATTCGAGGTTGCACCCTTACTCCACAAGCGCATGCTTGAGGAGGGAAAGATCCATATTGCAATACACAGGAGAGATGTAGAGGATCAATCCCCCCTCGTGCAGTGCGCCAAATGCCTAGGGTTCGGACATCCTAAAGCACTCTGCCGGGAGTCGGCGCAGTATTGCAATTACTGCGGCGGCGCCCACTCCTGGCAGGAGTGCAGAACCAGGCAGGAGGAAAGGCCCCCAAAGTGCAAAAACTGCAAGGACGCCAAGGCACACGACATCTTCCCCCACATGGCATTCAGCGAAGAGTGCCCAGAGCGCTTAGTGTGGGACAGATTAGCGCGTTCTAAGATAGCGTATTGCTAAGGGCAGCCAGATGAACGGACCTGGTACCTCTGGAGAAGGAGCAGGGACAAAACTGGGGATTGTGCAAATCAATCTCCAGCACTCCAAGATCGCCACAGCCGAGCTACTAAAAGTAGCAGAGGAGAAAGGTATTGCTATTGCACTGGTGCAGGAACCATATACTGGATCCAGCGGCAGAGTAAAGCAGTACCCCGGCACTAGAGTAATCCAGTGCTCCTCAAACATCAGCAGCCGGAACCCAGTTAAAGCAGCGATAATAGTTTTCGGTGACCAGTTCAGGATCATACACGATCCTCAGCTGGTGACCGAAACGGAATCTGCAGTGGTGCTGGAAGCAGGCAGCTTCAGGCTTGGAGTAGTCTCTGTATACTTTGACGGAGCGGCCGACATAGGTCCCTACATTGAGCGAACCAAGGCGACATGCAAATCGCTTAACACGCCAAACACCTTGTTAGCGGGAGACGTGAATGCCTGGAGCCACTGGTGGGGCAGCGAATCCGAGAACGAGAGAGGGACGGAATACAACGCCTTCATCAACGAAATGGATTACCACATCCTCAACACCGGAAACACACCGACCTTCGAAGTCTGGCGGAGAAACGTTCTATGCACCAGCATAGTTGACGTGACTGCGTGTAGTTCTTCACTGCTGGGAAAGATCAGGAACTGGAAAGTCGACAGGACGCTCATTACATCAGACCACAACGCCATCACGTACACACTAGAGTTAGGAGTGCGGTTGCAACACGCAGCAGCCCCCACCACTAGAGTGTACAACACCAAAAAGGCAAACTGGTTAGCGTTCGACGAAACACTCCTGTCTTTGCTTGCGGAAAGGGACATAACACCTGCCAGAGTAGGAGAGATAGTGACCGGAGAGGAAATGGAGATCCTTACAGAAGCCTACATAACAGCTATTCGGGAAGCGTGCGAAAGCGCGATCCCTAAGATAGGCAGAAGGCGCCAAGGTACCCCCCTTCCCTGGTGGACGGAAGAAATAGAACACCTAAAAAGGGACCTCGTTCGTAAAAAGAAAAGGATTAAAAACGCTGCCCCGCACCGGAAGGAACACGTACTGCAAGAGTATAATGAGGCCAAGGCGTTATACGCCAAGCAATCAGCAGAGGCCCAAACTCGAAGCTGGAAGGAGTTCTGCACAAAGCAGGAGAGAGAGAGTATGTGGGACGGAATCTACCGTGTCCTCAGGAAAACATCAGGAAGGAAAGAAGAGCCACTTCTAAGGGGACCGGATGGAAAGACGTTGGACCCCAAGCAATCTGCCGATCTACTGGCGAACACCTTCTACCCTGAGGACGCGGTGGTAACCGATACCCCGTATCACACTCAACTCCGAAAAATTGTGCAAGAAACACCTCAAAAGCGTTTGGGAGAATTGAAAGAGGACGACCCACCGTTCACCGAGGCCGAATTGGAGGCTGTGCTGCAAGAGCAAAACCCCAAAAAGGCACCGGGACCGGACGGGTTCACCTCGGACATTTGTGCCAGAGCGATTCGCTGCTCAAGGGAAGTATTCATGGCAATTGCCAACAAATGCCTAGCCATTTCTTACTTTCCGAGACAGTGGAAGATCGCCCATGTAGTCATTCTCAACAAACCGGGCAAAGAAGATTACACCAGCCCCAAATCCTATCGCCCCATCGGACTGTTGTCCGTCCTGGGAAAAACGTTAGAGAAACTTTTTGTGAGAAGACTACAATGGCACCTACTCCCAACCCTCAGCCCAAGGCAGTACGGTTTCTTGCCGCAGCGCGGAACCGAGGACGCCCTGTATGACCTGCTGAAGCACGTCAACGCGGAAAAGGAAGCGGGAAGATCCGTGTTGATAGTGTCGCTGGACATAGAGGGGGCCTTCGACAACGCGTGGTGGCCGGCTCTGATGAACCAACTAAGGATCAGACGTTGCCCCAGAAATCTGTACCTGATGGTGGACTCATACCTCCAAGACAGAAAGATAATCGTTAATTATGCAGGCGAAACCAGCGAGCGGGAAACAACCAAGGGATGTGTGCAGGGCTCCATTGGAGGCCCTACTTTCTGGAACATCATATTGGATCCCCTCCTGCAAAGATTATCGTCCGAGGAAGTCTACTGTCAGGCCTTCGCAGATGATGGGGTCCTGGTATTCTCCGGAGAGTCCATAGATGGAATGGAGGATCGCGTCAACAGAATATTGGAGCGGACGGTAGAATGGGGTAGAGAGAACAAGTTAAACTTCGCAGCACACAAGACGCAAGTCATGTTGCTAACAAAAAAACTGAAGTACACTCCTCCCCAAATCACCATGTCCGGAACAACTCTATCTCTGGTAGACGAGATCAAACTCCTAGGACTGACCATAGACAGGTGGCTCAACTTCAACTCGCACGTGCGAAACATCTGCACCAAAGCGGCCAGCATATATAAACAGCTGATATGCGCAGCAAGAGTCACCTGGGGACTTAATGGAGAAATTATCAGGACACTATACGTCGCAGTAATAGAACCTATTGCGACCTATGGGGCCTGCGCATGGGCAAAAGCGTCTGAAAACCTAACCAACAGGAAAGCGCTAGATACACTCCAGAGGGGTTTCGCGCAAAGGATCTGCAAGGCGTACAGAACAACGTCTCTGCCTGCAGCGCTAATCCTTGCAGGAATCCTACCGCTGGACCTGAGAATCCAGGAAGTGGCATCCCTTTACGAGGCGAAGAAGGGGCTCTCCGTCGACTTCCTACCACCAGATCGTAAACTCGAGGAGATTGTAAAAGCCAAAGATTTACCACACCCGGCCACTAAACTCCAACTAGAGTACACTCTGCTCGAGGACATGACAGATGCCACCCAAACTGCACTCCAGATTACTGGCCCACAGGTTTACACCGATGGAAGTAAAATGGAAGGCAGGGTGGGAGCGGCACTTACATGGTGGGAAGATGGCAAGGAGACACACAGCCAAGTCTTCAGCCTGGACTCCACGTGCACCGTATTCCAGTCTGAGATCTATGCACTCCACAGGGCAGTGTCCGGAGCGTTGGAAAGCGAAGATGCAGCAATCAACATCCTGAGCGACTCAAGATCGTCGCTGGATCTGTTGTGCAGCACTCGGCTAACCCATCCTCTGGCAAAGGCCATAAAGGAGAGCATTGCTGAGATGCGGTCGCGAGGGAGGGAGGTCCGTTTGTTCTGGCTCAGAGCTCACGTGGGAACGGCGGGAAACGAAAGGGCGGATGAGCTTGCCAAAGAAGGAGCCTCGAAAGAGACCTCTTCACCCGATTACGCAGAAGTTCCGCTGTCATACGTCAGAAGGAAGATAAGGGAGGAATCTATAGCCAGATGGCAGGATAGATTCGATACTGCCTCCCAAGGTGCGGTCACAAGAACGTTCTTCCCCAATGTAAGCAAAGCTTACAGTTTCGTGCGAGGAACGAATCTAAATCACCTGCACGTACAAATCCTGACGGGACATGGCGGCTTCGGAGAATACCTGCACCGGTTCATGTTGAGAGACAGTCCCGGATGTGAGTGTGACCCGAATGTCAGCGAATCGGTATGGCACATATTACTCGACTGCCCCAGGTTTCAGACTGCCCGTTACAACCTGGAGTGTATCTGCGACACAAAGTTGAGGCGGGAAGTGTTGGGAGATCTGCTGCAAAATAAGTCAACAAGGAGTCACTTCCTCAACTACATCGAGGAAGTAGCGGCCATTGCGACAAAACGCAATAAGACTGCAGAGGCGCAACCATCCACCAACACTAACACCAACACCGACACCAACTCCACTAACACCGACACTAACACCACACGCACCGACACCATCAACACACAGGTGCAGCAGTACTCATCAGACAACCAAGATCAGTTGTCCACACTCTTAAAAGCCGGAGAAGCGGGGAAGCCCAGGCTGCGGGTCCGAGGAGTTGCCATGTTCATGAACAACAACTCGGAACGAGTGGGAGTGGCCTTCTGCAACGACAGGGCGAAGACTAACATCTATATCTCACCGGGACTCGGACTCCTGTTGAACGGGAGCACAAGCAAAACGACCATGCGCCGTAAAGTTTACGACGCCTTACCTACGGTCTCCGTGGGGGGTCAGCGGTGTCGAATGGTGCGGAGGAAGAACAAAACCATCGCACTTTTCGCCACTGATGACATCTCTACGGCTTTTCAGAAGGTCTGCAGCGTGCTAACGTCGATAGGGGGCTGTGTTCTGGGGGATACTCCCATTCCTAGAGTGCTAAGCGTGGATGCCATGGCAGTGTCTCACCACACGGGCGAAACAAGAGATCATCTGGGCGCCCTTGAAGCCTCAAAACATCATGAGGTAGTGGTATATGAGAACAGAGGTCAAGACCTCGGGTTTCTCTTGAGACGTGACCAGGGTGGAAGCGAAGCCACTACGAGCCGCGGGGGATCCCTGAACCAAGTTCGGGATATCAGCGGATCGGAGAGGCTGCAACAAGCACTCGAAGAGGAGAGTCGCCAGTCGAAGCAGAAAGGCACCGACCAGGACAAAGATAGGAAGAAGTCCACGGTTGCCACACTCCTAAACCGAATGGCCCAAGCTATCGTAAGCCCGGTAAAAGAGAAGATGAGAAAACTCAGAGGAACGGTTCAACTGGAAACGGCAGTGGAAAAATTCACAGCCCCATCCATATCCCGCCAAGAGGTTACGCAGATCACCCAGCGAACCAGAGCGGATATGGGGCTTGTGACCCCCCCTCGGCTGAAGCCAGCGAACGATCAGCTGGCACACATGGAGAACGCTCTTCGAGAGTTCTTAGCGATAACGGCTGCCACAAGGAAAGTCAACGCGGACATCTGCAGTGCGATACTGCAGACTTACAAACGTGGCAAC
>NC_071310.1:9604850-9609850 GCF_027563975.2 Plodia interpunctella | reverse complement strand
AGCACCCGCCGCACCCACCTCAACCCCGGATACTCACCTCCAAGCTGCTCTATCCAACATCATAGAAGCGGCCAAAGAAATTATCACCAAAATAAGTGAGGGCAAGAGCGTCACCAGCGCAAACAAAAAGCGCATCCAAGAGCTCGCGAGGGGCATCATGGGCTCGGTGGAGAAGGCGCAGCAGACGGAGCTCCCCAAGCCCGTCTCGGATACTATCCTTCTGGCAATCAGGGAGAGTATCCGGGACGAGTTCAAGGCCCAAGCGCCCGTCCTCGCGTCACCTCCGGCTCCAGCCCTGAGGTCCTTCGCGGCTGTTGCTTCAACACCCCCCGCCACCCAAACGCACCCCCCCGCCGCCACCTCCCCCACCACCTAAGCGCACCCTCCCTTCGCTGGTCATCAAGGCCAAAGAGACCGGGGCCCGACGGCCTGACGTCCTTGACGAGTGGCGTAAGAATGTCAGGTTTAGGGACACCACTTTCGCCCCCCACCAACGTGCGCCCTCTGCGCAATAATATGGTGAAGGTTGACTTCGAAACCGTGGCGCAGCGGGATGACGTCATGGCGAAAGTAAACAAGCTCCCCGGGGTGGTTGCCGAGGAAAGCAAACTTCGGAAACCGCTTATCATCTTGAAGGGCATTAACACCCAACTACGAAAGGAAGAGCTGGTGGAGGTGGTGAGCGGACAGAACCAAGTGAGCGCCGCAGACATTCGCTTCTGCTTCGCACTGAAGAATCGGAACGAGAAGCTCTACAATGCTGTTTTAGAAGTTGCGCCAGCTGTCCGTCGAATGCTAGTCGAGGCGGGCCGGGCCAATGTGGAGCACCAGCGCGTGCACGTCGAGGACTTCAGTCGATTCGTGCAGTGCCGCAAATGCCTCCAATTCGGCCACACCGGCAATAAGTGCTCGGCGGAATTCTATCCGTGCGCGCACTGTGGCTCCTCGGCCCACCACATCTCAAACTGCGCTCACAAATCAGATGCATCACAACTAAACTGCTTCAATTGCAAACGGTCAAACGACAAATCCACCGGTCACTCTGCCCTTGACTCCAAAAAGTGCCCTAAAATCATCAAAGCCATGACAGCCCTTAGCGACTCCACCGACTATGGTTATTAAACGAATAGAGTTAACACAATGCAACCTCAACCGCTGCTACATAGCGCAACAAGAATTCTTCATCAACTTTCGCAACAGCAACTCTGACATTGCTCTCATCTCAGAACCATATGTAGGCCCTCACCTCGAGATGAGGCCTCCCCCAGACATGAACGTATTCCAGTTTCCCAACGGCTCCCGCGTCAAGGCGTGCGTGGTGACCAAAGCCACTGTGGCTGCGGTCGGGGTCACGCAGCTGTCCTCAGCGAATCTGGCCGTCGTCCGTGTCAAACTAGGACCAAAATCTTTAAACGTAGTCTCCATTTACGTCGAACCCGACATAGACAAACACTCCACGATACACAAGCTAGACCATTTCCTAAGGACTACCAGATCCTCGCTGCGGATAGTGGGCGGCGATGTCAACGGCGGCCACCGGGAGTGGGGGGAGACACAGGACAATGATCGGGGGGAGGAAATTTGCACACTTATGGCCTCAAACGATATGGCTGTTTGCAATACCGGCAATGAGCCCACGTTTGAGGCCATAAGACACGGCAACCTCTGCTCGTCAATAGTGGATGTCACATATGCGTCACAGAACCTAATAGACAGGCTGGAGGACTGGCTTGTGGACCGCGCGATCTGCCCTTCATCCGACCATAACGGGATCACGTTCAAAATAACCCCAAATCACAACATAGGAAAATCTGCTAAATCGACCACCTTCAAATACTCCACTTACAGAGCAGACTGGACAGACTTCCGCACACAAATACAATCAGCCACCGAACATCTTGTCACCCACACAGACTTCTCCACCCTCACCGAAACCGACCTAGACCAAACAGTAAATCAACTAACCACAGCCATACAAAACGTCTGTAACAGAGTCTTCCACAGAAAGCAAAAACCTAAATATTTCAACCCATGGTGGTCAGAAGAGCTGGAATCCCAAAAGAAAGACTGCATCCGACTACACCATCGTCTCCACAACCTGAAAAAGGCCAACAAACCACTCGACAACATCATCAGAGAATACACAGAAGCAAAGCGAAATTACGCCAAAGCCATCTCAAAACAATCCACCGAACATTTCAGACAGTTCTGCGACGCGCAGGGGAAAGAGGACGTCTGGGCTGTCACAAACCGCCTCATAAAGGATGCACCCCTAAGGAAACCACCACAAACCCTAAAAATCGACAAAACCTACACTGACAACACCAACGACACCGCAACCGCACTGCTAAACCACTTCTATCCTGACGACACTCCCGATCTGACAGCACGCCAGCAACACCTACGAGACTCCACAAGAAACCCACCTAACACACCAGACGACATACTCTTCACCACCGACGAGATAAGGGAGTGCCTAAGCCACACCAATCCCAAAAAAGCCCCCGGAGCCGACCATCTAACCTCAGACATCTGCGCACAAGCCTTTGACGCCATTCCCCAATTCTTCACGGAACTTTACAACAGAAGTCTGGAATTAGGCTACTTCCCCAAAAAATGGAAACAGGCGGTGGTTAAAATAATCCCAAAGCCAAATAAACCGGCAGAACAACTCAGCTCGTACCGCCCGATCGGACTCATTGCAGTTTTCGGGAAAATCCTGGAAAAACTGATCATCAAAAGGCTAGAGCATAAATCGGAACAAGAGGAATCTCTGAACAAAACCCAATTCGGCTTCAGACCCCAAACATCGACGGTGGACGCGCTTGAGCGGGCCCTGAAAATTGTAAAAACGGCCAAAGAGAAAAAGCGACAGGTCATAGCGATATCTCTCGATATAAAGGCCGCTTTCGACAACGCCTGGTGGCCTGCCTTATTCCAGCGATTACACCACATACGATGCCCCAGAAATCTATATAAACTCATCCAAAGTTACTTCGCCGACAGGAGGGTCACCCTGGATTATGGGGAGAGCGCGTCGTCCAAATCGCTGACCAAGGGTTGCGTCCAGGGATCCGCTTGCGGCCCAGTCTTTTGGAATTTAATATTAGACGAACTTCTGTCCATGCTGCTACCGGACAATGCCCACATACAAGCCTTTGCCGACGACGTGCTTCTCATAGTCGAGGGAAAGTCGAGAGAGGAGGTGGAGCGCACTACCAACACCTGTCTTCGTGAGATATACTCTTGGGGAGATAGAGTAAAACTGCGATTTGCACCGGAAAAGACACAATGCATATCATTCACAACACAAACCCTAACAGCTGAAATAGAAATGAACAATGTCCGTATACCTCTAACAACCCAAATTAAACTTCTTGGCGTAATCATTGACAATAAACTAAACTTCATCCAACATTCTAAATACATTATAGGAAAAGCTACGAAAATTTTCAAAAATTTGTGCAAATTTGTTAGACCCACTTGGGGAATACATCCGGAAAATGTAGAATGCATATATAGGCAAGTGATAACACCCATAATAACTTATGCGGCGGGAATCTGGGGAACGGCCACAAGGTTCTGTTCGGTTCGCAGAGCCCTCCGTTCGTTCCAAAGAGCGTTTGCTATTAGGGCGATTCGAGGATTCCACACGATTTCCGCCGTCGCCGCGGATGCGCTCGCGCGGTTCCCGCCGCTACACCTTGTGGTGGAGGAGGCGCGCGAGACACACCTTATCAAACAATCTGGCACGTTGGGCTCCCTCCCTGAGGACATTGGTCTGTACAGACGCGTCGGGATCAGGGACCTCCTGCACCCAGCCAAGCGGGTCACTATAGACTACGATACGGCGACCACGCAGGAGGAAACCGACTACCTGATGAACCCGGAGGCACCCAATGTCTTCACGGATGGGAGCAAACACAAAAACGGAGATACGGGGTCGGCATTTGTCGTCATCATGGAGGGACTGCCGGGGGGATCCGTGACCAGAAAATTCAAACTGTGCCGAACCTCTACAGTATTCATGGCCGAACTCTACGCTATAGCCCAAGCCTTGGAGTGGCTTCGCGCTCGGAACCACTCCTCGGCAAAAATCTTTACAGATTCTCTCTCCGCTCTAAAGGCTATCCAGGACCGCAGCAACACAGACCACCTTGTGAATCGCATTCACAAGGACCTGTTCTTGCTGCGGTCCAGGAACCAGATGGTGGACTTCGTGTGGACGAAGGCTCACGTCGGGATAGTGGGAAACGAGATCGCGGACGCGGCAGCCAAAGCGGCGGCCTCCAAAAAGACCGCGTCCGAGGTCAATTTCTTCCCACTGTCCCACGCCAAGCGACTCCTGAAAGCGAAAACGCTACAGGCTTGGCAGGCGGAGTACCAGTCGACCACACAGGGAGCCACCACCAAAGCCTTCTTCCCGCTCATCTGTCACATCCCTTCCGCTCTAAGCGTCTTTAAAATTTCCTTCTCTCTCACTCAGATTCTAACTGGCCACGGATTCCACAAAACTTACCTCTCCAAATTTAAAATCACTGATGACGACAAATGCCCTTGCGATGGCACTACAGCCCAAGATATACCACACCTTCTAAGAGAGTGCCCTATATTCGACAAGACACGCCATGACTACGTCACGGCGTGTCTACGCAATAAAATCGACGAATTTGACCTGATCCAGACCTCAACAAAAGAAGAAACGACAACGACATTCTTGAAATTGGTAGACAATATCGTCTACAATCTCAAAACCATCAATGGGACATAAATCTCTAAAATCTGTCATTTCTCCCAAAAACCTCCTCCCCTCCTAACATAACACAGATAGATGCACGCAACTTTGTATCAAATAGCAAAGAAAAACGTGCATCTAAACTTAGTGATTTATGTAAAATTGTGCCCAAATCAAGCCACTATTCCTAATATTCCAAAAAAAAAAAAAAACCTAACCTAACCTAACCTAACCTAACCTAACCTAACCTAACCTAACCTAACCT